>NW_024097979.1:0-34937 GCF_016545835.1 Crotalus tigris | reverse complement strand
AAGATAGCTTGAAGGCTGCCACCATGCTTTGCGCTTGCGGCCAAGACGCCTTCGAAATCGCAGAAAACCTTGCAGCACCTGTTCCAGTAGAGTCTGTAAGCTACGCAGACCTGAAGAAGCTGCTGAAGGACCACTTCCACCCAAAGGTGTCCGTTATCTCATGGCGCCACACCTTCGAGCAGAGGGATCAACGGTCCGGGGAGTCAGCCAAGGAGTACATCGCCGCGTTACGGAAGGCCGCCAAGCCATGCGAGTTCAAGGACCTCGAGGAACGACTGAGGGACCGATTCGTGTGCGGGTTGAGGCATCGAGAGCTACAACGGAGACTTTTCGCTAAGGAAGAATTATCCTTCCAAGACGCTTTAAGGGAAGCCACCGCGGAAGAAGCAGCAGGCGGCGCCGTCACGAACATGCGGCCGATCAGAAGCAGTGCAGAGGGTGCGTCCGTGCACCAAGAAGACGTCCGACGAAACTCCGAGGAGGATCCGGACGAAGAAGTCGACCGTCTACACCCCGCGAAGTGAGAAAATCAGAAGGAAAGCTCTTCAGCTCCGCTCAAGTGCATCGGCTGTGGAGGTCGCCACAGGAGAACCGACTGCAAGTTCCGCTCCGCTACCTGCCGGGCATGCGGCAAACAAGGGCACATTGCAGCTGTGTGTCTGGGCCGACGCAAGGCACAACCTCAAGAAGAACGCCTGAAGGGTACCAGAGTCCCCAGCCAGAATAGGGTAGGTTTTTGCGCTTCGCGTAGAAACATCTGTAGGACAGGCACACACAAGCACATGAAGAAAAAGCTGTCACTCAACGTGAAGCTACAAGGGGTTCCATTATCTATGGAACTAGACACAGGGTCTGCCATTTCCATCATTTCATTGCATACATTTAGGAAGATTTGTTCCAGTAGTGGGACTAAGGCCAAGTTAAGGCCTTCTGATATTGTATTAACAGATTTTCAGAACTCAAGAGTGTGTGTTAAGGGGGAGGCCACCCCTAACGTGCAATACAAGAGTTTTGAAGGTCCACTAGACTTATTAGTAGTAGGGGGTGAACGAACGAGTCTCATAGGACTCGATTGGTTGGAGGCCCTGGGGATACACGTCACAGGACTCAACAGCTTACAAACACTCGACCTACAGGAAGTCTGCAAAGAATTTGCAGATGTTTTTAGCCCCCAGCTGGGCACATTCAAAGGACCACCTGTGTCCTTAAAGCTAGACCCCACTGTCACTCCCATTAGGATTAAAGCAAGAAGGGTCCCTTTTGCTTTAAACAGTAAGATTGACACTGAATTAGACAAACTAATCCAACAAGGAATCCTAGAACCTGTTGATTCCAGCCCAGGGGAGACCCCCATTGTCACGCCTCTAAAGGCAAATGGGGACATTCGCATTTGTGCTGATTACAAATGCACACTCAATAAGGCATTGCAGCAACATGCCTATCCTGTTCCTGTGGTCAGTCACATCCTGGCCTCTCTCAAGGGGGGGCGTGTTTTGCAAAGCTTGACCTAGCTCAAGCATATCAACAGCTGCCTGTTGATAATGATGCTGCCATAGCTCAGACTATTGTGACCCACAGGGGAGCCTTTAAGGTAGAAAGGCTGCAGTTTGGAGTGAATGTCGCTCCTGGGATTTTCCAAAGCGTAATGGAAAACACACTACGAGGTATACCAGGGGTCTGCCCCTACTTTGACGATGTCTTGATTGCAGGAGACTCCACACACATTCTAGCTGAAAGGCTTAGGGCTGTCTTGTTAAGATTCAGGAAATCAGGCCTCAAGCTCAGAAAAGACAAATGCCAGATTGGGGTGCCTTCTACTGAATTTCTGGGATTCAAAATTGATGCTGCTGGGATTCATCTTGCTGAATCCAAACTAACTGCTATTTTAGAAGCACCCAGGCCAAAGTCCAAGGCCGAACTTCAGGCCTTCTTAGGCCTCCTGAATTTCTACAATTCTTGTCTTCCACATAAAGCTAGTGTAGCTGAGCCTCTTCACAGGCTACTAGACAAACAAGCTGTGTGGCTGTGGTCACAAGCACATGAGGCTTGCTTTAAAGAAGTCAAGGCCTTGCTCACTTCTAACAGGGTTCTTGCACATTTCAACGAGTCTCTTCCTGTGTGCATCGCTTGTGATGCATCCCCCTACGGGGTTGGAGCTGTCCTGAGTCACCTCAGGTCTGATGGAACTCAGGTGCCTATTGCATACTACTCCAGAACACTGTCTTCTGCCGAGCGCAACTACGCTCAGATAGACAGGGAGGCTCTGGCTGTTGTTGCTGGAATTAAAAAATTCCACGATTTTCTATATGGCAGGCATTTCACGGTCTTCACTGCCCATAAGCCTCTGCTGGGACTGTTTACCACACGTAAGCAGACTCCCCACATCATTTCCCCTAGAATGCTTAGGTGGCTATTTTGTTGTCTGCATAGATTTTATTACTCCACAAGCTGGGAAGAAATCGGGCCATGCTGATGGCTGGTACAGTCGACGGTCTTTTTTTGATTTTCGCCTCTTGCCAGTAGTTAGAAGAAGCTGACCGCGCGCCTTGTACCATTCTATCATCCCAAGCCTTTAACCGAGCTTCTCTTAGTGCCAGGGATGTTACCGCTGAAACAGGTACAGATCACAAACTTTCACGTGTCCGCTCCTGGTCCTGTCCGGGTGGCTGAGCACTGCCCTAGTCCTGAGTTTCAGTAGTTTCTGGCCAAAAGGAAGATGTCCTTTCTCAGGGATGTTTGCTTTGGGGAAACAGAGTTCTCATCACCTCAATGAGGGGTAGGTCTTAGAATCCCCACGAGGGTCATCCTGCATGTTCTTATGAAGGCTCTTGCACGCAGCCACTTGTGGTGGCCTGCTTTAGATAAAGATATTGAGGCTAAGGTACACGCATGCCACCTGTGCCAACGATCTCGACCAGAGATGCCCCAAGCTCCTGTGCATAGATGGGAGGAAACACAGTCCCCATGGTCTAGGGTGCACATTGACTACGCTGGGACCTTTCAGGGCCAGTTCTTCTTGGTCCTTGTTGACAGCCATTCAAAATGGCTTGAGGTTGTGCCTGTCTCATCCACCACCACTGCAAAGACTATTCAGGTACTGAGGGGGATTTTTGCTGCACACGGGCTGCCAGATGTCATTGTGTCCGACAACGGCCCTCAATTCACCTCCTCCGAATTCCCAGCTTTCTTACAGGCAAACCTGATTCGTCATGCCACATCTGCGCCTTTTCACCCATCCACCAACGGTATGGCTGAACGCATGGTGCGCATCGCAAAGGACGCCTTGAAGAGACTCACCTACGGGGACTGGCATCACAGGTTGCCTGACTTTCTCCTTTCTTATCGCACCACACCGTCCACTTCTACAGGGAGAAGTCCAGCTGAACTTCGTTGGGGGCGCCAACTTACTACGAGACTTGACCGGTTGCATCCGGACAGACTGCCTTCATCTACCTCACATCCTAGGGCACCTAGAAAACTACTTGTGGGTGCCCCGGTTTGGGCTCGCAATTACGGGCCTGGTCATACATGGGTCCCCGCTTCTGTGTCCAGGATCACAGGTCCTCTCTCCTACGAGGTTGCCCTGGACAACGGTCGTGTCCTGCGTCGGCACATCGACCAACTCCGCTCTAGTCGGGACTTTTCTGCTGAAACTCCTGGGTCTTTTCCAGGGGGGGAGGGGGACCCTTTGGAGCAAAGGGAAGGGCAAGAGCTACGGCCCATCGCCACTGAGGGAGCCACAAACGGCTCGTCCCAAGGTTCTGCAATTGCTCCGAAAAGGAAGTCTTGGAGCTTACCCACACAACAGGCACTCACGCCTACTACAGCCAGGGAGTTACCCCGGGGGCATACTCACTTTCCACACACAGCACACAGCACTCCAGCAACGGAGGATACCCGGGGGCATCCCAACAAATCATTCCCCGCAAGAGAGCTGGCCCACAATGCCCAAGGTTGGCCTGACCTTACCCCAAATCCTACAGGGGGTCAAACATACACAGAGCTAGTCGAGGAACCAAGTCCCGACTACAACACCCCTAGCACAAATCAGGGGACACCTGAGTTTTGGGAGAGTACAGAAACCCACACGAGCCCAAACACCGAATGGGGTTCAGGGAATAGACAGCCTCCTGACAGGTCTTGGACTGACCTAGGGGGTTCTACCGAGACGCCCAGCAGTGGCTATCACTTCAAGGGGCCTGAGGGGCTACAGCTAGGTAGGACAACCAGGTCACAAAGCAACAGAAGCCCTGGCCTGACGAGCCCGGTGGGCAAGCAAGCAGGCCAGGCATCAGGGCACAGTAGAGAGAACAGGCTCATGCCTCCCTCCAGTCAGGGGACTTATGCCAGTAACCCAGAGCTAAGAAGGTCACAGAGAGCAAAGAAATCTCCTAAGTACCTAGAAGATTACATAACCTTGTTGGCAAGACAGAAGCCAGTAAACAGTGGGAACACTGGGGAGCAAATTGTCGTGTAAAATAAATGTTGTATGTTGATAGTAGTTTTAGCCCGGGGGAAAGGGGTGTTATGTCCCGAGCCGTGCAAACGGCTCGGGCGTTTGCAGGCAGTCCCGGGCAGGTGCAAAGCTGCCCGGGACCAGACAGGCTGTCGCCAGCGCCGTGCGCATGCGCGGGTGCTGGCGCGGGCAAAGTAACCCAT
This sequence comes from Crotalus tigris, assembly GCF_016545835.1. Classification (NCBI taxonomy): domain Eukaryota; kingdom Metazoa; phylum Chordata; class Lepidosauria; order Squamata; family Viperidae; genus Crotalus; species Crotalus tigris. Next base: position 30,278 of record NW_024097979.1, on the reverse strand, counting down.
TTACCCGGGAGTTGCCTATATAAGAGGCTGCGAGGCGTTTGGGCGAGGCTGAAGCCATCTTCCTGTAAGCTGAACGCTGAATAAAGAAACTGAGAACTCCAGCTGCTTCTCGTGTCTGTTTTCCCGCCAAGGACGCAACAATGATCAATAATGAATTGATGTTTTCCTTCATTATAAATAATTCCTGTGTTCCTTCTCATCCTATTCCATCATGCAGAGTTTTCTGAGAATAAAGTATGCCTTTTAACACAGACGATACTGAGCAACTTGGAGAAGGATACTTCCTGGGCATATAGAATAAAATGTAAAAAAAATGTGGGTTTCATTTATTGGAAGTCCAATTTATTGGACCTGGGAGTAAAAAAAAAACATTTTGTTTTTCTACAATACTTGCAATTGGTGATGCGGAGGGAGGAAAGCACATTTTGCCTTTTGCTATTGCATACTATGTCCAGTAGGGGTCCCCACAGGGTTCTGAAAGAAACGCTCCAATCTAAGCACTTTATTTTATGCCATAACAGAGATGCCTACTTCAGTCTAGACTAGTGTTTCTCAACCTTGACAATTTTAAGGCATGTGGATTTCATGCTGGCTGTGGAATTCTGGGAGTTGAAGTCCACATGCCTTAAAATTGTCAAGGTTGAGAAACACTGGTCTAGACTGCTTTTGTGTGTGTGTGTGGTAGACGGATGATATTGTAAAATAAAACAAACAAAATGGAAATAAACATAACAAAAGATGGGAAATATTTTGAATAGTGGCACCTAGTAGGACAAGTAAGACTGATGAAAACTATTACATCTCTTTATGCATAATGTGATTCTTTTTCAAAATTTATTAAAGCGGTTTCTTGAAGCAAACTAATTTGTAAAATCAAATGTGGATATGATCTGAGGGGCTTTGTAATGCATAATCTTTACTAATGGGTGTGTTTTAGAGCAGGGGTCCCCAACCCCCGGTCCGTGGACCAGTATTGGGCCACAGCATGCCAGCAACTGGTCTACGCAAACAAGCAAAGCCCCATCCGTGGGATGCAGGCAGCACACAAAACCACACACTCTCTGATCCGCAGAAAAATCTCTCTGCATGGAACTGGTCCCTGGTGCCCAAAAGGTTGGGGACTTCAGTTCTAGAGGCAGAGCGGGAAGAGGAGGGGGAGGAGGAGGAGGATGCAATCTCCAAAAAGGATATGATGAATTTTTTTTCCTTATAAATTTCATGCATATCTAGTATTTTTGCATTATGGTCATCAATTGCTACAAACTTTCTTTCTGCTTGTTCCCTAATGTGAGTCATTTCAATAGCATATATTCAGATAGAATTCTTTTTTACAACAAATTTGATTTACACTGCTCTATGTTGCAATTTGAGAGGGGAATAGGGAAAATCACCCAAATATTTGGCCATTAATATGCAATTGTCCCAGGGAGACTATGCCGGTTTTGAAACAGTCCTTATAGACTGTATTTGTTGTATAACAACAAATAAGAATAAAGATACACTTAATATTTAGACATAAATATCGGGGAATATAAGCATTCATAACTGGCTGTAAATTAGAGCTACTACATCTGGGCTGAACAAAGCTGGAAGAACACTAAATACAGTAGTGGTAAAAAGATATATTATTACTGCCATCTAAAGGTTATTTGAATTTTTGCAGCCCATGTACGGTAACTATACTTTAACCAATATTGTGTTTTCTATGAAAAACTAAATGTATAATTCAGGACTCCTAGGATCCTGTGCCAAAACCTACATATTTGGACTGCAAAAATCTAGCCCACTATTAGATGGCAGAAAAGATCTAGAGTTTTTAATATTTTTTTGCTATCATCTAGAATGGTCAAGGTTTTCGCTGTCCAGAGGTTATGGTGTTATAGCTATCTAGAGAAGTATTAATGGCCGGGCACCTGGTTAAGACTGGTGTGCTAGCTATGCTGTTGTGTGGAAAGGACATATTTTTTAAATAGTTATTTAATACCCAGACTAGACTGCTATCTACTATCTTGCTATTAAGGAAAAAATGCGAAAGGAGAGAACATTGAGAGGTGAAGATTCAGCCTCTTCCTGATGACAACTTGTTTTATCTTTGGCTTATCTTTGTCCAATGAATAAATTCAGAGAAGGAACTGTAACTAACCAAAAACAAAAAGCTACATCGGCCATAAGTCACACAACTAGCAATGTTGTGAATATGTTTAAGTATAAACTGCAAGCTACGATATCTAACTTAGTACGGGAATTTGGAGATTGGTAAGATGTTACATTTCTTTGCCATTATTGTAAGCCTTATCTAGATTTGGAACTCTGTTCTCTGGTGCCATAGCATAACAAATTGCAGGCACAGGAAACTGGAGTGGGATCACAGTAGGAAGTGAAAGATGTTGGAAGTGTAACTCCTGTGGGGACAGGTTTCTTAGCACCTCATAATCTACAGATCATAAGGATGATCAGTAGGTAGATAAAGAGTTAAGGACTTGTTCTATATCTCTTCCTTTTTTAAAAATCAGCCTGTGTGCTTTTGGTCAAAAGGATTGCCAATCTCAGGTCATATCCTTCTGCTTTTGTTCTCATTCACACATGCACAGAATACTGGTTCTCCTGCTCTTTTCCTGATAGGATGTAGTCAAATTCTTATTTTAAGGAATAAAACACAGAATGTTTCAATCAACAAAACAAAACAGAACTAAAGCTCTGTACTTCTATCAGGATGTCAGTCTATCAGAGATACCACTACTGCTACATTTTTAAGAAAATGTTAATGCCATTGCTAATGGGAAGAATGGAATGAAGTCTCATTTGGCCTGCAGTCTCAAAGGCTTTTTTGTGGAATAGTGTTTACAGTCTAGGGATGTACAATATCTTGTAGTAGATTCTCACTCACCTTTCCTATTATGTTTATCAGCAACCTCAGTGCATGCTCATCATGAACCAATGAATCTGTGTAGAATGAACCAAGGTATTGCCTTGGATCAGTGTTGTTATGGATTGCACACAAGTCGGGTCTCACTTTGAATCCATGGGAGATACGTCCTACTGTGTAAGGAAAGGAACCACCTAAAAAAAGTAACATATGTTTTATGTGTTAGTTTATATTCTACTTTTTTTGCAGGAGTACAAGGTGGCATATTACTCTTCCCTCCATGATTGTCCCTCCAACAGCAAGAGCATGTGGTTAGTTGGGTTTAGAGATAGTACTGATCATCAGCTGAGTTGTCATGGCTGAGAGATTTTGCAGTTCTACTCCAACAATATAATCATAATGCTACCTTGGTTTTGATACTTACCTCCATGGGCAAAGCAAACTCTCAGATTGGGGAAGCGCTCAAAAGTTCCTCCCATAATCATGGAGCAAATAGCAATAGTTGTTTCAGTGGGCATGCCTAATAATGAGAAATAATTCCATATTCAGGAATAATGATTGGTACTAATATGATGGTATCTTGTAGTTTTCTTGGACAGATCTTCAACCAAGGAAGAGGAAGAAGAGCAGGGGCAGAGAAGAAAACTCTGGGCCATTTCAATTCTGGGGACTTGGGCTCTAGAATTACAGCAGAAATACGCTGTACAACTGCTGACCTGGCACCAATGGATGTCAGCCCTGAGAGTTCACAATACAACCCATAGGAACCTTTGTGTCATTGCTTGGAGTTCTAAAGGACAGAGAGTACTAGCTTCCTTGGAAAAGCACAGTGGGATACAGTATTTCAAACTGTGATAAGAGAAGTACTCAGTCCCATGTAGCTTTAAGTGAAATATTACCAAAAGTGTATTCGCACTATTGGCAACTGGTAATATTTATGACAGTGGCAGTATCTCAGGATCATGTGATCATCTTTTGTGACTTTCTGACAAGCAAAGTCAGTGGGAAAGCCAGATTTACTTTACAACCATATTCCTAACTTAAACAGATTCAATTTACAACCGTATTACTAATTTAATAACTGCATTGATTCACTTAACAACGGTGGCAAGAAAGGTTGTAAAATGGGGCAAAACTCACTTAACTGTCTCGCTTAGCCACTGCAATTTTGGGCTCTGTTGTGGACGTAAGTCAAGGACTACCTGTAACTAATCCCTCTTCATAAATGTAATTCTTGTGCCTACTTTAATGAGACTGTCAGAAAACATCCTTGTATATTTCTAATCCTCCCGTCTGCATAAGTGACTTTAAAAAAAAGTCTCTTGATTGCACCAGTATCAATAAATAAAACAAATAATTGTCATAGAGAATGCCAACCCTGTACAGTAATTACTTACCTACAAGCCAGGGAAACCAGTATTTAGACATTCTTTTATCTGTCTGCATGTCCCAAGGATGCACAAAGAGGCAACAGTTTAGTTCTTCAGCAGCCTTAAATCACCAAGAGAGAATTTAAAAGATTATTAAATAGAGGACAACAGGGATGATATCTCAGGCCATTAAACTGAGGTTTTTTAGATAGAATTTTTTTTTTTACCGTTTCCATTACAGGACTTGTGGGGATAGGAGAGACAGAACATGTTTACTTACAGCATAAATGGGAGCAAGTTCTGGGGCACTCAATTCCCAGTTGTTGATATGGGTTCCTATCTGCACCCCAGGAAATCCAAGTTCCTTCACACAACGGTGCAGTTCCTTCACAGCCAGATCTGGAGCTTGCATGGGGATAGTGCCAAGTCCAACGAATCTTTTGGGATGCCTCTTGACCGTAGCAGCTAAATCATTGTTTAATAATTGACACAAGTCTAGAGTATCCTGTGGTTTTGCCTGGAAACAATCATTAGAGGACTGAGTAATTAAAACATCATTTTCAGGTTGAAAGGATTGGCTGAATGAATAACCTTAACTAGAAAGAGTTTTAGAAAACAATACCTAATTAGAACCAAAGGACCTAAGTATTTTTACTCAATGAAACAATTAACCCATGTACAGATAGTCCTCAACTTTCAACCATTTTTTTTAGCGACAGTTCAAAGTTACGACAACACTGAAAAAAGGGACTTATGGCTGTTTTTCATACGACTGTTGCAGCATCTTCATGGTCATGTGATCAAAATTTGGACATTTGGCAATTGACCCGTATGCCCTGGGGTCAAGTGATCAACTTTTATAACCTTCTGACAAGCAAAGTCAATGGGGATTCACTTTATAACCGAGCTACTAACTTAACAACAGCAGTGATTCACTTAACAACTGTGACAAGAAAGATCATAAAATGAGGCAAAACTCACTTAACTGTTTTTGCTATCTGTCTTTTTGCTAAGTTAAATGTTGTTGCGATAATTAATAGGTGGCACAGTCTTCAGCACGCTGGTATGGAAAATTACTAGAGACTAGTAATTCAGGAGTACAATAATTTGAAGTAAGGAATAAGTTTTAATTCATTAAAAAAACTTCCGAATATGACACTACTAATTCTGCTCTTTTATTACATTCTTACTTCAGTTTTAAACTGTGACTGCCAAGCAGAATCATTCTAAATGTTTGAAAGTAGCTAGCCTATCCAGGGAGAAAGGAACACTTTACTTAATATGTGAAATAGCTACTAATGGTCCTATCATGTCTGCAGCATGCTTAGATTCTCCCAGCAAGGCAAAAACATTCAAAAGTCTAACAAATCATCATCACCAACTCCATGACCTGTGCAGTTAACTACTATCCATTATGGACTGTTATGTAAATAATGACTTTATTTGGGGTAGACATGATACTGTAAAGGATCCCTATTGGAACAGTCACCTCCGCATGCTAACATTTTTTTCTCTTGGAATTTTTAACTTATTGCTGGGCTTTAGGAACAGAAGTAGATGCTTTAGACGTCAAGAGGAATTGCTTGCTGCAACTGATGTTGCTAACTGAACACTGTTGGCATGGTAACCTCCATTAGCAGCAATGTTTCTTAGTGAAGAGTTTCCTGAGAAATTGGCAGAGGTGATGCTCTGAGATTTTTTTTTAAAAAAAAACTGGAATATGCTCATTGGTTAAGAGAACAATTATTGTATTTCTTTTGTTTTCTGTGCTTTCTCCCATCACACACACACATCCAAACATGTAGCATATATTTGGATCCTAACCAAAATATGATTTCTTTCCATACTGCTTAGCCAACCTTTGAGTGACTCAAGGGTCAGAGCTGTCTCCATCTCTGCTAAAGTCCTGATTGGTTTTCATTAATTGTTTCAAATGTGGCAGATAAATCTGGGATAATATGCCTGGACATTTCCCTGTTTGATACTTTCAAAATAAGACTGTTGATAACTACTCTTTTGAATGGCTAAAACATGGATAACAAAATATGGATGCAGCGTTTACTCAATTCCCTTGAAAAACACATTTCTAACACAAAGTCCTGTTGCAGGAACAATATCTGTTTAAGCTATTGAACAGTGGAAGAGCAGAATTTACCTAAGGGATTACAGTCCTAGTTATAATTCTGCAAGCATTTCAGTTCTCCTGGTGGCGCTAATACTTGAACACATTGCTGCCTCTTAAGGACTGAAGCTACAGTAATTAAAGAGTAAATATGTGTAGAATTGGTGCCATGACAGTTAAAATGTATTTTGGGAGGCTGTAATTTCCAACAAAATTATGTTGGAAGAGTATATACCAATTTTAATTGTCAGCTGGATTTAAATGTGGGAAGATTTTAATTCATTTCATTTGTCCATCATGTTAAAAAAGGAGGAAAAAAGGTTATTTCTGCTAAATCAAAATTGCATGCTTGAACAAATTTCTTCATGGTGTTGAAATATTAGCTACAACTAGGGAGGGTGAATGGTACCCTCCCGTGAAAATTGTACTAATATCTCTTCTTTGTGAATTCATGCTCATGTAGTTTTCTTTGGAACAATAAAGAATATGCTTGCCATTGCTTTCTTCTGGAAACAAGTCTCAGGCAATATCAAAATTGTATGGTTGGATGAAGTATTTAGAATACATAATACTAGTGAACCAATTCCAAGATTTCTTGAATCAAACCAATTATTCCAGTTTAGCTTCAAGACTGGTTTTAAATAAGAACTGGCTGCTTATAAGCAATACTTGCTAAGAGATATACTGTGCCTCCTGCTGCTGGGGCACTATTCAACAACTCTTAGTACTATTGACTTTTGTATATTTCTGAATAATTGTGTGCAAACTATTCTCATTCAGAACATTATGAACCACTTACGATTCCAAACCTTTTATTTGCAGAACAAATGGAGCAAATGTTAGTCTGGGGAAAAAAAAGAATGTTCTAGTGTTGCCTAGAACATTCTATCCCTGGAATGAAGAATTTTGCACATCCCTAATTCTGATCCATCTTTGGGATGGCCCAAGCAGCTAAATCCAGTTCATTATGGCAAAAAAAAAAGAGTTCAAAATGAATAATAAATTTAAAATATTGCTTTCTTCTATCAGCTGGAACCAAACCTTCAGGGAACCTATAGCATTAATATATTACCAGTCAGCTTACTCTTATTGGCAGCATCATCTTGAACAAAATTTATTTTTACATATTCCATTGGTTTCTTTTTATGTTCCATTTATTTGCAGTTGCTAGATCTTCAGACTGAAAAAAGTACTTCATATATCTTCTTCAGCATAGATTACTTGCATTCTAAAATGTAAAACTAAGTACGGTTTTTCTATAATTTTGTCTTTTTAAAAAATAATAATAATTTTGTCTATACAGTACTCTGAAACTAATTATTTCCAAAGGGAGAAGGGCTAAGATCCCTAGTCTTATATACTTTGACACTATATGGCCAAGAGTTGGCCTTAGAGCAATTATTTATTTTTCACTTCTGTCTTGTAATTGCCAAGGTAAGGTACTCCTTTCTCCCTCATGTCCCAGGGTTAGAAGGAAAGGTGCCTGGGGAAGCACCCCTACAAGACAAGAGGTGGCAATGTGTAATTACAAGACACTACTCCAAGGGTCAAGAAGTGGGGCAGGATATGAGGCCTTTTGGGAGAATAAAATGAAAACTCCATCCTTCCATACTGCAGGTTCTGCCAAGCTGCTACAAGTCCTCCAAAAACATGGATTTTTTTCCATTTATTGAAGACATTGAGCACTGTATTTCTTTTTCAGTATCAGAAGAGACTTGGGAGAAGGAGTGTCAAACCGATGTTTGGAAGAGAGGGCTGATTACAAAAGCCACTGCCTCTCTTTCTGCACGTGTAGCTTTTGACTGCTGCAGCACAAGTGAAAATAATTGTTTCGATTGACTTACCCAATAGCTAAACATGACAGGAACCGTCGAAAGTACCTGAATGGAGACTCCTATGGAACAGAAAAGATATACATGACTTTAAATAATGAACTGATTTATCCATTAGCAATGAGAGCCTTAAAAATGCTGAATCAGCACGCATGTCTTTTTTGTTACAGTTTTTTCGATATATGGTGACAGGAATTGCTTCCAAAGACATCTTGTCAATGGTAGACATTAAGTTATTTTTTAGTTTCCAACAACAGATGGCCATCAGTTGTATAAGTTACAAAAATCTCTTTGACCAAGGTGGCTTAGAAAATAATGGACCCTGTTCACTATTTATCCTTACATTTTTGAAGGGAGTGTGTGGAAATCTGTAGAGCCTCCACAACCGTCTCGTCAGGGCAATCAGGAATTTGGTGGCGTTAGGTGAAACTTGCAGGCAAAATGTTACTTTTGGAGGAAAGTACCAAATGCCATTCTTCACAGAGTAAGTACAGATAGCATCTATTTAAGAGTCTCAGAATCCTCAGAAAAGACTCTGAATAGATATTATACTTGTTATTAAAGACAAAATAATAGCTCCAAAATAAAAACCATGAATCCTTTAATCACTCCAACTACTATCCTACAAAATCAAGGAAAAACCCTAAGCAGAGAATATCACAGTGTGGATAGAAAAGTCACAGTATAACTGATAAAATGTTGATCAACCCAAATTAACCTAAATTAACCTAAATTGCAACACCATTAGGAAGTATAAATTAAACTGTGGTTTAATAAATGAACCAGTATAAAATTCAAGAAGAGCTGTATACTTGAAATGTAATTTTTGAAGAAGTATTATCAATAAGAACGTTTGAGGAAAAGAACATAATATTTATGGGGAAAAGGAACATTCAGATACCTTAGAGAGTCAGTGCAATTAGTTTATTAAATAAATCAATTCATCAATGCAAAAACATTCCCAATTGTTAAAATTCATAATAGTTTCAAATAATATATTCACCAATCTTTTTATACACAAATAGACAAAGCAAGATATTATTTAAAATAATTCATTTTCTGTTGCTGGCTCTAATCTTTCTTGATGTCACAAGATATCCTGTCTCTTGGTGGGACATCTTGTGATCCAAATCAGCCATCAAAAAGAATATACTTCACTTTTAGAATCCCAGGTGTGCCAATGCAGCAAAGAATATAAATGAATTGAGTTCTGGGAATTTTATCCAATTGTAATTCAGAACATTATGAATTTGATCTTCAACCTTATTCCTCCATAAATACAGAGATGCTTCTAAATCAGGATCCCTGATACTGCCCATTCAAATATGCTGGAGCAAGTGATTGGAGATGTTGCTCAGGAAAGTTTTAAAAAATGGGGATCAGTCTATGCTAGCCTTGTTGTAAGTGGATCTGCCTTGGAAGGCCATTGGGTGGGAGAGGAAGGTCCTTATTTGGCTGGCCAGTGAGAACACACAGCTAGACTAGTTAGAGTCAGAGGTCTGATCCAGGAGAGTATGGCAAATGTTCTTATACTCTAGAACCCCTCTCCCTCCCTTCAACTATTTTCTTCTTTCTGAGGACAAAAATGTAGCCGGTCTTTCAACTATCTATACCTAGAACTAGCTATCTACCTAATGTGTCTTGGTCGGGATTCATCCTCAATTTATTGCCCCTTATCCATCATATCACTGGAGACTGGTTCAGAACATGCATAGGTGTTAATGGAGAAATAGAGCTGAGTGTTATCAATGCCCATGTATAAGAGGATTCCTGATTATCAGCCTCAGCAGACATGACATTAAAAAAAAGAATCTCCTCTTGATGTTGCAGATCATTTTGTTGTCCTTTGTTGATAATCTTTAACTGATTTGACATAAAGATATTTTAAAGGTTAATTATGAATGTTTCATTAAAACTGCTGATAGCACACTGATATCTAAATTCTACACACTCAAGCTGAGGGTACCTGATTTGTCCATCTGTTTAATCCGAACTTCTGGATCCCAACAGTTCTCTTGGATAACTCTGAAAACTTTTCCATCTTTCATCAATTTGGCTTCCCCCTGCAATATATATTTATATATTGTATGGCACAATATGTTAGCACATTTTTTCATTTACTTCAGAATTATACATTTCACAAATTGTCTTAAAGCACATAAAGGGTTTTGTTGACTTTCTCTTAAAAGTGTGGGAGCTCTTGCAATATAGTTTTCTCCTGTAACGCTGAGCTAATATTAGATACCTGTCTGGTATTGTATCTCATATAAGAAATCTACAGTAAAGCTACAGTAATATTGTCCTAACGTGTATGGTCTTCTCCCATGTGGCCACAGATTTTTGAAACTATATAATAACATGAGCCAGTTTCATGTAATGGTTAAAGTAGTGACCATAGAGTTGGACACAACTGGACAGGGAAACCTTTACCATATGTATGTATGTATGTATGTATGTATCCATGCATGCACGTATGTATTATATGTATGTATGTGAAGTAAAATAAGGTGGATAGGATAAAATCATAAACATAAATGCCCTTGCCTTTCTAGATGTGTGGATTAAACGCCAACCCGATGGATTGCTGCATACGGCCGTCTATCGGAAGCCAACTCACACGGATAGGATGCTGCATTACAGAAGCAACCATCCAGTAGCACACAAGATTAGCTGCGTTAAGACCTTATTTAAATGCGTTGACTTACATTGCAACATGGACAGAGCTAGAATGGAAGAAAAAAGTTACCTCTACCGTGTATACAGAAGTAATGGCTATCCGACGGAGTTTATTAAACGGCACAGCAGACCACACCGACCACGCGTTGATGCACAAGACAAGGCGGCATGCACACAGCCCATACGAACAACCCTGCCTTACATTAACAGCGTATCAGAAGCAATGGCCAGACTGCTAGCTCCCTTCAACGTGAAGATAGCCCACAAACCCGACCAGACGTTTGGTGCTAGGATCATACGCCCCAAGGACCCACTCCCCACTGAAGAAAAATCCTCAGTAATATATAAAATCAATTGCAAGTATTGCCCCTGCAATTATGTTGGTGAAACCTCCAAGAGACTTAAGACCAGGGTCCACGAGTATGAGCTGGCAGTTAAGAGAAGAGAGCAATATTCACAGGTGTGGACCCACATGGATGACTACGGCCATGGATTTGACCTCACCAACATCGAGGCCATATCCCAAGATACCACCAAGGGAGGCCGCCTCCTCAAAGAAGCCTGGCTGTCAGGCAAACACTCTATCAATCGCCACATAGAGCTTCCTCCAGCATATCACATACTAAGGGGATGGGAAAGACGGGGTGCCAATTGGAAACATAGGCGACCAATTCACTCCGTACAAGATCAGAAAGAGGGGATGACAGGGGAGGTGATCACAACCCTGAGAGAGAGCGATGAACTGGGGATACATCCCACAAGTAAAACAACGTCTCTAACCCATTTAAACATGAAAGAGGAGAGGAGGGATGACATAATGCCAACAGATAACCCACCCTCAGGAGCTGATGCTCAGATCCATGGAAGAACAAGGAGGATGAGAAAAAACACGAGGGAAATATATCCCACAGGCATCCAAAGCACAAACAACTCAATCCAGTCAGGACGAGGGAAGGAGAACAATGAATAGGTACCACTGGATGGCTTCCCCCAAGGGGCATACACACATATCGGGGAAGAGGGAATGAGGGTAACAAGTAGCGGAGCCATTCCAAAGACACGCCCAGTTAGCAACCCATTAACACACACAGGAGCTCACCTGTTAGTCAGAGTGAGATGGGGGGGGGGCGATAAGAAACAGGAACAATGAGACGACCAACCCCCAGGAGTTTACACAAGGGCAAGGAAAGCAATAGGGCTGGCAAATAGAGGAACAGAGCTTGAAGCACACACACTAGATAGCGTAGCAATACAGAGGCAAATTAAGATGAATGAGGGGGTGGGGAGGGATGATCAGGAGCGGATGAACAGCGGATCTCCAGGCACCCACACACGCACAAAGAAAAAAACAGCAATTGGAGAGGAGAGGACAATTTTAGAAACAGCCCCTTTAAGAACTACACAGCCAATGCTGATGGGCGGACCTATGACCTGATCCAGGGTCAAAGCGCAGAGGCAGCCAGCCACATAAAAACGGACTCCCGGATCCAGTATTTTATACCCTGATGATGTCGGTAGTGTGGCCGACGAAAGCTTGGTTTTGTAAATTAAACATTTATGTTTATGATTTTATCCTGGTGATCACCTTATTTTACTTCACATTATGTGTATACCCGGGATTCGTGTTTTTAATACTATTAAGGACGTATGTATGTATGTATGTATGTATGTATGTATGTATGTATATGTAGGATAAAATAATAATACCAGGAAATAGTAGAATGGAAGACAAAGAATTGGAGAAGGTCATAATTTAAGATATGAAAATCAAAATTGGAAGATTATGGCATAAACCAACCATAGTGACCCCAGTGGTTATCGGCATACTGAATGCATAGCAAAAATTCTTTTTTTTTTTTATTGAAAATTTTTAGGATTTTACAAAAACAAAACAACCCTTGCCCAGACCTCCCTGACCCTCCCATTCCCTCCCCCAACCTTCCCAGAGCTGAATATAGGCTTAATTAAAATTTTCTTCAAAAAATCTTAAAAAAGATATAAACCGTAAATAAATCCAAATACATTACTTAAACAAATTATAAGATAATTAACAATAATGTATGTATAAAAAACATAAATATTAGAAAAAAAATGCTTAAAAAGAAAAAGAATAAAGAAAAGGAAAAAAGAAAAAAGATATAAGAAAATAAAGTAAAAATAAAAAATATAAAAAAAGAATAAAGTCTATAAAATATTAAATTTTAAATATAAGTTATTGAAAAACTAAATAATATTTTTTTATATCCAACTTATATTGTATAAAATATATCCATTTTTTCCATACCGCAAAATACTTCTCTTGCGATTGATCCTTCAAGAAAGCCGAAATCTTTGCCATTTCCGCCAAATAAGAAACTTTAAAAAACCACTCTTGCAAAATAGGCAAAGATTCCTTCTTCCAACATTGCCCTACTAACAACCTTGCGGCTGTAATTAAATTTAACATCAATGTAGTCTCTTTGGTATCACAATCAGTAACAATACCTAACAAGAACAATTGTGGGGTAAATTTTACCCTCCTTCTAAAAATTCTTTGAATATTCCACCATATCTTAATCCAAAAAGCTTTTATATTTTTACACGACCACCAGATATGATAGTAAGTAGCGTCCAAACATCCACATCTCCAACATTTAGGCCAGTGGTTCTCAACCTGTGGGTCAGGACCCCATTTGGGGTCGAATGACCATTTCACGGGGGTTGCCAAGCCACGCTGTCTGCCATTTTTTCCCCTTTCCCTAGCTGTCCTACTCCCTCTTATTAGTGGCCACACCCACTTGGGGGTCACCACAACATGGGGAGCTGTATTATGGGGTCACGGCATTAGAAAGGTTGAGAACCACTGATTTAGGCTGTAAGTCAGAATACATACGAGACATTTTTTGTGGATCAAGGTGCATAGCAAAAATTCTTGAATGGCACTTAGAAAATCTGCACATTCATAAAATTTCCATCAGTCAATTACTAAAGGCTGCATTACTTGATCCACAAATATACTACATCATGACAACCTTAAAGAACTTGATGCAAATGAAGGCCAACACCAGCTAAAGACCTGGCAGCTGGGATTTCACATTTTTGTGTATATGATATTTGTTGATAAGAAAAACAAAAACATCTGGATAGTGAATGTTGCAGCACCTGAAGCCAGCAGAATAAAAGAGAAAGAACTGGAGAAAATTGCCCAATAGTAGAATGACATGGCAAAATTAAGCAAAGATATTATTACTAAGTGCTCCCAGAACATCTGGAGCAGCACTTGAATACCATCAGCATTGACAAAATCAGAGCTTTTTTTCTCATAAAATGCCCAGAACGGAGTTCTTTAAATCTTTTTTTGGATGGAACCTTGTAGGGTAGGCAAGGCGGGTTGTATGAAGTGTGTGAGTTCTGGCACCTTTTTTTTTTTTTTTTTTTAACAAAAAAAGCTTACATTCTGCTATACCTTTAACACCATCAAACAACAATATCTGCCTGTCCCAGATCCTTAGAAATAGAATGACAGTGGCTAAAAAAAAGCAAAGATAGTACCAGTAGTAATAGATGCCTTAGGTGCAATCCCACCACAGCTATAGCACCACTTGAACACAACTGGCATTAACAAATTCACCATCAATCAATTGCACAAAGCAGTTTTACTCAGAATAGCTGTCATCCTGCAACTATATCTGTAGCACCATCAAATATCCACATTGCCTATCTCAAGTCCTTGGGAAGGCCTTGATAAGCGGACAAAAATGCCAAATCCAGTCTGAACATCTGGTTGACTATGTGACAAAACATAGTAATAATAATAAATCTGGCTGTGTGATCTTGTAGGAAAAAAAACTGGTTTGGCAGAAGCAGCCAAGATAGGAAGATTTTGCAATTTCATTGTAGCCCCACACACCAGAATATCAATGATTCAGTTGATTAATGCCCATTTCTAAAAATGTTATGAGGTTTTAGAATAATTAAAATATTTTTTAATTAATGTTCAGGAAAAAATCACTTGTTTTACTTTTTATTGCTTTGAATTAAATTTAAAAAATGAAGCCTGATAAATAGTAAAACAAGTTTTACAATATTAGAAGCGGAATCACTTAATGACTAAAAAAAATCTGAAGGAATTAAACATGTTTTTTAGCTAGGGATAAAAAGAGAACAAACTTGGTCCTTGGTAAAATGAACTCAATGGACAGAGGACTTGTAGCATCAATCATGGTATCCAGCTGGCCCACCTGCAAGTATTGTTTGGAGACACTTTTTTTTACAAGGGTTTTGCCCTTCTCTCTCAGTAGGTAGTTCCTATTGATGATTGGGGGACAGGGAAGACACCCAGATGAATAACACTACACGAGTTCCAGGCCACACAAGAGGTACTATCAATCTGCCCAGAGTCTGGAGGCTTTGATAGCCTCAATTGGGTGAAACAGGCTGAAACTGTACCCAAGCGAGAAGAACTTATTGGATGGGTGAGGGGATGATTTTGCACACATATATGCTACTTGCACTCGCCCGCTGCTTGCATAGCTCAATTCCCAATGGGCTATGGACAGGTACTGGTCCATGGACTGGGGGTGGAGGACCCCTCCTTTATAGGATAAATAAGTCATAATGCCTTTCAGTTTTGCACTGTTCCAATCACATCTAGAATATAGCATTGCCTTTTAGGAAAGACACCAACAAACTGGAGTATGTCTTCATGACAGCAGTCAGGATGATAAAAGTCAGGAAAAAAAATCTATGAGGAATGGCTGGAGAAGCTGAGTGTGTTTAGTCTGGGAAGAAAAGAATACAGGAAACAATGATAGTTTTCTAAGTATCTGAAAGTTACCACATAGAAGATGAGGTAGAGTTGTTTTAGAATTGTTCCAGAAAAGAAGAAACAATGGGTTTAAGTCTGAAGGAAGTGGATTTCAGATGAACATCAGGAAAAATCTAACAGTAAGAGATATTTAATAATGGAACAGACTGCTTTGGAAAATGTTATATTCTCCTGTGCTTGAGATTTTTTATCTGACTAGATGGCCATCTGTTGAGAATGTTTCAATAGAGAATTGCTGTACTGGGCAAAGCATTAGACTAGATGATCTTTAGGGTCTCTTCTAAACCTTGGAAGGATAGGATTTTATGGTTTTATGATTATCTAAATATTACAAAAGGGTGCCTAAAGTTAAGAAAACCCATGAGATGTTCATGTAAAACTGCAAAAAAAAAAACATGCCTAATATACAGTATTAGTATAAAGTGTATACAGTATTTGAATAATAGGAAGTCATTTAATTTGTCAGGGAAGGCAGTGATATTTCTTTTATAAGTCCAGTTCCAGTCTCATTGTGTGCCGATAGGTAGCATTTGGACCTTAGAGGCATACACTGAAAATCAGAAAAAGTAGCTTTTATATAAGCTTGAGTTCATTTCTTAGATTAAAAATAATCACTTGCAGAGGAAATTCTTCAGCTATATAGTTTTCTGAATCAGAATAGGACAGTTGGACTAAAGGGTCTGAATGCACATCTCTACATATTTTGATACATAGGATTCTTAAGTATTCTTAATCCTAAAGCTGGATTTAACACTGAATGTATTATGGGCTTATATATTTTTCATAACTAATACATTTTAGAACCTCAAAATCCTCCTTTCCATTCCCTAAATGTGACTGTCATGGTTTAAGAAAATAGTTCCAAATATCACAGGAAATAATTACACAGCCATTACGTAAGCTCTCTGGCAAAACACTGTTGTAGGATTGATTTTCCAAAGTGCAAGCCGAGCAAATTTTAACCATCTATTTCTACAGGCTATGAATAATGGATGTGAGCTTTTTGTTGACTGTTACATAATAATAGATGAGAAAGTATTTACGGGGAAAGAATATTCAAAATAACTTGGTTGAATAAAAATAGATGTTGGGGATTCATTTTTGTTAAGCTCAATGAGAATATTTTTGATATGTGCAATAACCTATGTGGTTATTTTTCAGGCAGGCTGTTAAGATGAAACCATTATAGTGCCGAATGCTAAAAGGACTGTAATTGCTCCAAGGATTCTCTTAAGCCTTCATACACAAATGCCAGCTTTAGCAAGATAAACAGTAGTCTTTCTAATGTTTAACAGAGCTATCCTTGAGTTGGAATCTCCAATGAGCCAAAAAACCTTTCCTGATGAGCATACAATAGTAGAATGAGTATATGCCCAAACAAACTGCTTGGATCAATAGCACAGACAGGGCTTTGCCTATTGTGAAAGTTGCAAAAATCATATTCATACTATCAGCTTCAATATGGAAATTCATCATCCAGATATTTTAAAGTAAAAACTGATTTGTCAGATCTGTAGTTAAATGTTAATTTGGGGCCAATTCTCAAAGCTTTCCCAGAATCAGTGGATCCAAGAAAATTAATTTTGCACTGCAAGCTATTTATGAGTTTTCCATGAAGGTATTTTCTTTTTGAGGCTAAATCCATTTACTTAATATCCCAGCAATTCTACTGCAGCATGTTCCAATATTATTGTTTTTACTTTCATTGATCAGAACAGAACAGAAAATAAGAAATAAGACAATAAGAAGAACAATTTCAGAATTAGGTTCTGGGAAACTGAAGCTCATGGGATTTTTTAGAGCACATTTTACTTATTTATTTATTTATTCCTGCCTTTATTATTTTTACAAATAACTTAGAATTAAAATTCTTTATCGGCCAAGTGTGAACAGACAAGGAATTTGTCTCTGGTGCATAAGCTCTCATTGTACATAAAAACAAGTGATAAGTAATAGAATATAAATCATAGTTATAATCATTAATCATGAGATATAAACAACAAGTGATGAATCATAAGGTAACAATAGAAGACAGCAGGAAAGATAAGAGGATGAGAAAAGATGAGAAGATGAGAAGGATAATAGCAATACAATACACTTTCCTGCTCCTACTTTCTCTTCAACAACCCTGTGATGTGGGCTGAGCTGAGAGAGAGTAACTGGCCTAAAGTCATCCAGCTGGCTTTCATGGCTAAGGCAGGACTAGAATTCACAGTCTCCTGCTTTCTCTCTGTAACCACTAAACCAAAGTGGTTCTCATATATTTCATACAAATAACTTTTGATTTAATAAATCTTATTTAATAAATAAGTCTAGCTGGCTAGGTAATTCTGGGAGTTCCAAGAATTAAGTTCAAACCTCTAAAAGCTGCCAGGGTTGAGAAACACTGGACTAACGGTCCAATTAAAAAATAGGAACATTTCTCACTTCATAATGCAACAGTCTGCCTTAACCCAGTTGTAAGCATCTCTTGGCTAAAATGGCAATAATAATCAAGAATTACTCTCTGAATAAGAATTTCACCTTTATTTTCAGTTATCATTCTTAGCCTCTCTGTAAAAGAATATACTAGGCACTCTCCCTCTTACTCCTAGTGAAACCACAGCTTTCCGTGTTCTGTTAGAACACGGGAAGCTTCTGCTATTGAAGTAGGGTATGCTTGTTTTAGTAGATTTTTAATTTTAATGCTTTATGTTTTAACTGGTTGAGCTTTATAGTTTTCAAAATGATTTTACATGTCTGTTAGTTTTTGATTGGGAGCCGCCCAGAGTTAGTTGAAAGATGGATGGCTAAATAAATGATTTAAATAAATAAATAAATAAATAAATTTCTGAACTCCAGAAATGATGGAACCATGCTGCTTTCTGTTTAAAACTAGGTTTCTGTCAGCATCGTCTGTCCCTAAATCAGCTTGAGCTCGGGGCTGCACCAAGCTGTTCAGGGCTATGTGAATATTTCGTTTGCCAGAAAAAAAAACAAATCTATACAGTACCTTTCTCGGCCCGCCTGACTTTGCTTCATGGAGTTTTAGTTTTAGTTTTAGAGCAGAACCTCTGTAGGACTGAGACTACAGCTCAGGGCAGAAGAATACACCTCCATTAAATAAGTGCTCCCTTGCTCTCTGTAAGGCATTTATCAGTGAACACAGGGAGTCCTCGACTTACGAGCACAATTGAGACCAAAATGTCTGTTGCTATGCGAGACAGTTAAGTGAGTTTTGCCTTATTTTATGACAGTTGTTAAGTGAGTTTTGCCCCATTTTCTTGCCACAGTTGTTAAGTGAATCACTGCAGTTGTTAAGATAGTAACAAGGGTGTTAAGTTAACCCAGCTTCCCTATTGACTTTGCTTGTCAGAAGGTCGCAAAAGGGGATCACGTGACCCCGGGACACTGCGACTGTCATAAAAACATGTCAGTTGCCAAGTGTCTGAATTTTGTTCATGTGACCACCGGGACGCTACAACAATCGCAAGTGTGAAAAACAGTCATGAGTCACTTTTTTCAGTGCCGTTGTAACTTTGAACGATCCCTAAATGAATGGTTGTAAATCAAGGACTACCTGTATTATTATTTTTATTGTGATTGTAATGATACATATGGATATTATTTTATATTATCTTTTTGCATTTATTTATTAGATTTCTTAAGGCCACCCTATTCCAAAAATATTCTTTTAATTGCTGTTTAGTTCTTATTTATTAATAATTACTAAACTGCATTCTGGATGGGAATGCATTATAAATAAAATCTGTGGGGTTTTGTTTGCTTGTTTGTACTTAACTTTGGATCTAATCCACCATCAACTGTTTGCCAAATTGCCAAGCACATTAATCACTTTATATGTTTCTAATCTGGCCTCAATGCTGAGGAAGGTACCATATAATTGTAATTGTTCTTTATCTAAAATGTTATGATTTGCTTGTTTATTGCATAACAAACCACTAGAATCCAAAGGTTCCTTAAAGATCTTCAGCACAGCAAGTCGCTCTGGTTTTCAGAGGGAAATGGAGAAAATAATTATGCTAGTAACTTTAGATTTTTCTGTGCACACATGTGGATGCAATGAGCATTGCTATTTAACCAGTTCATTTCCTTCTTTATCCAGTACATTCTTCTAGGTTTTTTTTTTTTTGCTGTAGAAAATATTTATTCTCTTGTTTATTTATTTTGGATTTCCATGCCATTTAGTACAGCAGAAATTACTGATGAAGGAATTAAAGTCCATCAATAATAAATGACCCAACCATAGACCAGAGATCAGGTTCCCATTTTCTTAGGTCCCCTCCTAGGACTTTCTTTAGGAAAGTTTCCACAGTTGTCCTGAAATGAAACAGGAATAGAAGCTACTCTGATCTTGGGTGATAGGCTGTTCCAAATCAAGTCCTACGGGATGACAGTCCTACGGGAAGGAAGCCACAGTGAGCTTACCCTGCTCAGCCTTACTGAAAGGACAGGAGCTGCTAGGAGTAGACAATCCCATAGATAGCTATGCCCTGAGATTTATATATGGCTTTAAAGCAATGGTTCTCAATCTTTTTAATGCCGTGACCCCCAACCGGTCATAAGTCGAGGACTACTCAACCGGTCGTAAGTTGAGGACTACTCAACTGGTGCAGCACCATTTGCAGAATGGGACTTTTGGCGGGTTCAGCAGGGCAGAGACAGCCTGGACAATTCCTATTGGCTTTTGAAAGCCAATAGAATTAGACTCTATTCAAGAGAGTCTATTCTATTGGCTTTCAAAAGCCAATAGAATAAAAAGGAGAAGCACAGCTAAGGAAAAGGGGGAAAAAAATGGCGGACTGCGTTGTTTGGTGACCCCCCATGAAATGGTCGTTCGACCCCAAATGGGGTCCCGACCCACAGGTTGAGAACCACTGCTTTAAAGTAACATTTAGCACCTTTAATTTGCACCCAGAAGCTGAAGCAGAAACCAGTGCAGCTCTAGTTAACATGAAAAACTCTGGAGCTCCCACAACTGCTTGAGGAGCTGTATTTCATATCAGTTGAAGCTTCCAGATGGTCTTCAATGACCGAGCAAGTTGCAATTATCCAGAGAGGAGATGGGCATGAATGATGGTGAGAAGGGTTTTCAGATCCAAGAACACTCATAATTTGCTTTGGAGAAGCAATTGGGCAAATGTCTCTTGGCCAAGCAGCCATCTATTCTTCAAGCAGGAAGTGTGAGTACAAGCAGATGCCTCAGTTGCACTAAACACTCCTGATGTCAATAGTAGAACTCTGTTTTTGCTACTTTTCAAGACTGATGTAACCTTTTTGTAACCTATACAAGACTCATATATCTTTGATTTTCTTTCGTTTCTAGACAAACATAACTCTAGGGCCTGTTCTAAACTATATTCTACTGAATGTTGCAAATACATTTCTTCAGCTCATAGACATCTTTTAGGTGAACACCCCCCCTTCCGCAAATCATTTACAGCAGCTTTTTGAGTCATAACCATGAACCATCAGTGAAGTAATATAAAGCTTATTCCTCATTAGTGGCACAAAGACTGTTGATTGACTCTCAAAAATCCTATGAGTAACTAGGAGGAAATGACCTTACAGCAAATGAGATTCAAATAATAGTTGTTATGAAGACGTGTATTACAATAGTTCAAAGATTCAGAGGACAAAAGCCATGGGAACAAGCTTCTTAGCATTTGCAATGTAATATTTGTTCAAATGCATACATTGGTTGTTGTTTCTCCTCTAGAGAATAAGTGCTAGAGAAAATTGAGAAGAATATCAACAATCAATAGCCGTCATACTCCCTCCATAGATTATTTATTTATTTGCTTTCTGGTCCATTAAAAGTAAGGCTGGGCAGTCTGTGGAATGGGAAAAGAACTATAAATAGTGCATACTTATAAAGGAAAATTCAGCTTTCTGACAAACAATTGTATGTTTATGGGAACAGAAAGAAGAGTTCTCACAAATATATTTATGATTGCTTCCATGAAAAGATAAAGTACAGTAAGTATAATTTTTAGGTCACAGATGTAATTTTATAATAATGTTGTGCTCCTAAATTATATGCATATTCATTTTTCTAGGCTTGGACAGGTTCTAAAAAAAAATCTGTCCAATTTTTTTAGTTTTTGGAATAACAAGTGACTAATATTCATGACACCAGTCACGCGTTTGTAATTTTTGTTCAATGTGTTCTGCTGTTTATATTTCTCTTGGGCAATATCAGTGAAGAATATTTTCTCAGCTACATTTCTCAGTCAACTTTAGTTAACAATTAAAGAAATTATGTCAGCTAAAAGAGAGATCATATAAAATGTACTCAAATTGAACAATCAAATACAACCATCACAAAAAGTTCAGACATTTTAGACTGTATAAAATTATATTTTATATTACATTATTTTATGTTACAGGTAGTCCTCAATTTACGGCTACAATTGAGCCCAAAATTTCTGTTGTCAAATGAAACAGTTGTTCAGTGAGTTTTGCCCCGTATTACAACCTATAACGCTGCAGCTGTTATAAATATGAACCAGCTGCCAAGTGTCCGAATTTGGATCATGTGATCATGGGGATGGTGCAACAGCTGTAAGTGTGAAAATGGTCATAAGTCATTTTTTCTGAGCCATTGTCATTTCAAACAGTTACTAAATGAATGGTTGTAAGCTGAACTTATATGTTGTTTATTTTATATTACATTGTTAATTATGCGAGGCTAGAATGAGAGAGATTCTCCCCTTCTCCCCTTACCTGTGAGAAGTAGGACAGGTGAGCAAATCTGTTACAGTGATCCTTTTTACTCTGGGATCCTCACTGCTGCTACCTAATAAACACATTTATCAAGAACAAAACCTAAACAGCCAAAGGAACTTCTATAATACCATAGTGTGACTCAAACACAGCTAATTGTCATCAGATTCAGAATATCAGAAGATAAGTACTTGTTCGCACCAAATTAATTATACTAGTGACATTCAGTGTCAGATTTGTTGGTGTCTATTATCTTAATGTATCTATCAGTATAGTTCCAAGCTATTATTTCCGCTAAGTATCTCTGGAGGTAGGAACTGATATTGTATTTAATACAATTTTTATAGTCTTCTTAGAAACCCTAGAAGTGCTGCATTGGAAATCTGATGCTGAGTTAGGTAGACCTCTGGCCTGATTCAGCATGATTAAAAGAATATTTTTTTTCCAAAATTCAAATATATATCTTAATAATTATTATTTAGCAATATATTATCATCAGTCACAAACTTAACCAACCTTATGGTCTTTCTCCAACTGAACCCATCCTCCATAGCCATATCTCTGTGAAAAGGAAGACAGAGTTAACAAATATATATAAAGTAAATCATGCGTTATCATCCACCAAATAGGTCATGTTAATTTAAAACCAAGCAAATCATTTCTTTTATATTCAGAATATATAATATACAAGTAGTCCTCGACGTACGACCAAATTGACCCCAAAATTTCTGTTGTTGAGATATTTGTTAACTGAGTTTTGCCCCATTTTACGACCTTTCTTGCCACAGTTGTTAAGTGAATCACTGCAGTTGTTAAGTTAGTAAGTGAATCTGGCTTTCACATTGACTTTGCTTGTCAGACAGTCGCAAGAGGTGATCACATGATCCTGTAACTGTCATAAATATGAGTCAATTGCCAAGCAGCTGAATTTTGATCAGGTGGCTATGGGAATGCTGCAAAGGTCACTTGAAAAATGATCATGTCACTTTTTTCAGTGCTGTTGTAACTTTGAACGGTCACTAAACAAACTGTTGTAAGTCGAGGACTACATGTATTATAGCAGTGTCATATTCTCCCAATGTATTTAACTTTAACTGGAATGATCCTTAGGTATGAGTAAGTTGCTATATAATATTCTTCATTGCTTAAAGTCAAACCGTAAGTAACTATCAGTTCCACATGCATACTTAAATACAAAATTATTTATTCTAATTATATTGAAATGGAGTATAATTATTCATATCTCCTTTTTAAAAACCAATTATTTTTAATAGCAAATACTATATTACACCAAAACTGTAATGTTTTGCACTGTAAATACACCAGGAGAAATATGACAAATTATATGAAGTGAAGAGAAAGAAAAAAAAAAAACACTGTGGTATTTTGCTGTTTAAATGTATATATATATATTAAATGTGATTTAAAAAGAAGACTTATAAACCTGACAGAAAAAGAAGTAAAATGATATTTTTCTATGCACCTCAGGTTTGAAAGAACCTTCATTTAATAAGAAATTTTATATTCGAAGAATATAATAGAATATTCATATCATATCAAGATATTTAACTTTTTCTTTCAAAGATGATGTTGACCTATGTAATGAATTGAAACCAAAAGGAAGCTAATACAAAACCAATGATCTAATGCCCAACCCTATGTGTCATTTTGATTTTAAAATTGGGTTCTTTCCTTTTTTCATCAACGAAGTGGAATGAATCTCATTTTTAAAGTACAGTGTATTTCTATATAAGGTGGCCCTGGAAAAAACTGTCAATATTCTGGTTTCCTGATACAAAATGATTGAGATAATTTTGTTATAATTTAATTGAAGGACAGATTTACTTCCCCTGATACATCTTTTACTATTTGATTTCCCAACCCTCATATAATGAAGTTCTCAATAAGGGCAGATTTTTCTGAACACCTTACGGTCGTCATTATGTAACCAGACGTAAAATAAAGGTGCAGTGAAATTATAATCTCAGCTGAGCAGAATTTGTTAATAATTAGTGCAGTCACGTATTGATCCGCTGTTCGGCCTGGATGTTTCAATAGTAAGGATGAAGGTCACCTTTGTCTATTAATATTTAAAGAGCAGCAAAAGGCTTCAAGTACACAAGCAAAATATCTCCTCATTCTCCCAAAGAGGATTGTAGCCCTTCTGATGGCAGAAAATACCACGGCAGGAATAAGGCCAGTTTTTCCTTTACTTCACTTTCGTTCAGCTTGAACTATCTCATAATCACACAGAGAAAAAGTACTCAGCCTTTTTTCTTTCTGCATAAAAAGGTTCACAAAGAGGCATCTTAAGAAATCAGTAACAACATCCTGGCATAAATCCTGCGATGTGGTTTTTCGATTGACGTCAATCTATATTTGAGTTTGGCTTAAAAAGGTGCAGAAGTGAGATGTTAGCAACTGTGACATGTTCATTAACTGACATGTTCATTATTCACTAACATAAGAGCAGGTCATTGAGTTATCAAACACTCTTGTGAAATTTGATACGACCAGTATCATTGCTCCATATTCAAATATTTTGGGAGGTGAACTTGAGTTTGCTGAAGAACCTAGAGATCTATTCTTATACCAGAATGGCAGGCAATATTTTTGACAAATTTACAGCAAGATATGAAGACAGGAGCTATTTCCTCATCTGCCTCCCCCCACTCTTGTTCTGGCCATTCAATTCCACAACCAACACCCTTCATAGTTATTTTCTCACAATCACCAAACAAGTTCATTTTAACTGAGCTGTTTTCAAGGCTTTTTCTTATCTTTCCCACTTTAAATATATATATTTAAAATCTTAAATGAATACTATAATAATATTATTCATTAATG
Organism: Crotalus tigris; assembly: GCF_016545835.1. NCBI lineage: Eukaryota > Metazoa > Chordata > Lepidosauria > Squamata > Viperidae > Crotalus > Crotalus tigris. Next base: position 5,032 of record NW_024097979.1, on the reverse strand, counting down.
ATTACATTTTTAGATTTCTTTATTGCTTCTTTTGGACACTTTTTGTTTTCATCTTTGGGTACATTTTAAAATAACTTCTTTTGAGAAAAAGTGGCCACTTCAGACAAATAAATGGTCCATCTTTCATAATATCAAATATTTTCATGCAGTTGCTTTGAACTATGTAAGACAAATAATCCATTAGCCAATGTTTTAATTGCCACATATTTTACGAATCTCATTTATAATTTCCTATGGCAGAAAAAAGATTCAAGGTAATTGTAATACTGAAATGAAAAATAAGAGGATTGCAATACAGCATGTCAAACTCACAATTAAATTATTTTTATTTGAGGTTATTTGGCTAATGCAATCAGTATAAAAGTGTTGTTAATATTGTTCAAAAGCAATTTGAAGCTTTGTAAAAGACATGATTTACAAAATAAAGTAAATAGAGTTAATTTGAAAAAAGGGATATAAGTAAATAGAGTTAATTTGAAAAAAGTGGTTTTTCATTTTTGCAATTACCCAGATGCTGCCATTCATGAATGCATCACAATCTATTCTAAAAAAGATCACATTATGCTCAAAGCTTTATTTATATTGTTAATATCAATGTATCATTCGGATAAAGTAAATCCATCTAAATTTACTGAAGCTAGCTGCAATGCTAAATATACTATATGCTCCAGCAAATAAATTGTCTTACAATTGCACTGCACAGCAATCCATTGCTTTTCACTGATTCTGAATAAAACTAAAAAAGATGTTTATATACTCAGAGCAATTTAGAAAGAATTCTAAGGATTCTCCATTAGCAAAATTTCTCTTTGTATAGTATTCAAATTCAGCATTCATCCCAAATCATTTTCTTTTGACCATAATAAAACTAAAGCTACACATTATTAATGGTCATAATTTGAATATAGTGGAATGTAACTGCTGAAAGTAAATGAATACTCTGACTGCCCTTTTTCTTTCTAGCAAAGAGCTGGCACATAGATACATGAACCCAAACTTTCTGCTTTACCAAGCAGTTAGTAGGAGGCCTTTGTTCAATAAATTCAAATATACACCACGGTTCGAAATATGGAATGTTAAAGTACCAGAAGCATTTCGAAATGAATATCTCCCTAGTTTCTCATTTAATGGGAGTTCAGTCTTAAAGGAAGGAAATATATATATATATATATATATATATATATATATATATATATATATATAAAAGTTGGAACTAGCCAAGATAAAGTACTAGTGAAACCATCAAGAACAATCAGGAACTAGAAGACTTCCTAGAGTTTTTGTACCAAATATCCAAAGGCTCCATTGTTACCTTTTTCAGATCAGGCCATTCCTTAGGCAGAATGTGACAATGAATGTCAATTTTCATTTCTGCAGTTTCACCTGAGGATTAGATGGCAATAAAGATGTTTTCCCTCACTTTTTAAACTTCACTCATGCCTATGTGGTATTTGTTGATTAACCTAAGTGATTACTCAGGTCCTCCAACCATCCTATTGGGGTGGCTACCTAAATGAACCAATCAGGCAAAGTTTCAGGAGAGCTGCACTGTGCAATACCAAGCTACTGAAGGGTGTGCAAAGCCAAGGAGTTTTATATGCAATACTGAGCCATGCAGGCATAAATTTCCTTAGATTAATCTGCCTGAGAGGTTCAACTGCAAGACAAAGTAGTATACACTTAGTTTACAAGCTGGGCAGCCTTTAGACAAAGTTGTAAACCTATGGTATAAATTCCATAGAGTTGATAATGAGATTTTAGCTGCTAATCTCTTCGGTTTTGCTAAATTATCTAAAGCCCCATCTCATTTTAAAAAAATCTCAGGTGGTTTAAAATAACAAACACAATACAAAATTATGAAGTGTGAAATAGATTTAAAATCTTCAAACAATTCTACTCTGGACGCAAGAGCAAACAGTTGTAAAGGTCAGCAGCTACCCGAAGAACTTGAGGTTCCAAGAGGGCAAATCAGGAGACTCAAGTGGAGGCTTCCAAGTCAAACACAACTTTATTTGGCCAAGTGAAGTTGCTGGGTAGAACGCTGTCTGAAACACTGGCAGCTGCGTTCAGAAGTGCCACACATCGGTCAGTTAGGCACTTCTGTTTATATACAGGTAACAACCAATCACAAGGTGACACTTGTTGGCACACAGAATATTAACCAATCATCTTTCATAACTTTCCCGCTCTTTCCCGTCTCTGGGTCTGTGTACGTGATCTTCCTGCCTTCACAAAATGGCGTCCCTAGCGCAAGCACAGTGTACAGAAGCAAGATGGCGGTCATTAGGCTAATAACAAGAATACCCTTTTGTACAATCCCTATACAGTAAGAATACTTTTCACAAAATAAAACATGATATATAATAATAAAATAAATAAAACCCATGCCCAAAGCCAATTAAATGTCTGGGCTTTCTAAAAAGTGTCCATTTGCAGAATGACATGCATTCTAAATTTTAAAAAAATGAATTTGTATGACTCCATCCTTGAATAAGATCATTTCTTTGGGTTAGAGGTGGGCAAAAAATATACCGCTTTTAATATGTAGGAAGGAAATCACACCCTCCACCATTCAACTCCTTCCCCATCTCTCATCATCTGACTTTTCAGCCAATTTCTGGGCAAAAGATTAGACAATATATTTGAACAAATTTAACACCAAGATTGAAATTAACAAAAGGCATCAGCCTACTCAAATAAAGGAAATCTCTTCATGATACCTTCATGACTTCCCCTTTCTACCTAAGATTTCCTCACTTTCTATGCAACAAGACTTGCGTTGCTGCAAAAATGTCGGTTCTAGAGGCAAAAATCCTAATCTTGACATGTTTCTTCCCATATGAAGGATGGAAGGAAAGTGCAAGTAATCTTCTACTTATGACCACAACTAAGCCCAAAATTTCTGCTGCTAAATAAGACTGTTGTTAAGGAATTTTTCCCCATTTTACAACCTTTCTTGTCATAGTTGTTAAGTGAATCACTGCAGTTGTTAAGTTAGTAAAATGATTGTTAAGCGAATCTAGCTTCCCTATTGATTTTGCTTGTCAGAAGGCTGCAAAAAGTGGGACACTGCAACTGTCATAAGTACATGCCAGTTGCCAAGCATTTTGATCACATGACAGCAGAGATGCTGAAATAGTTGCGTGAAAAATGGTAATGTCACTTTTTTCAGTGATGTTGTAACTTTGAATGGCCACTGAATGAATGGTGGTAAGTTGAGGACTACCTCCATATAAACACAGCTATGTGGATGTGCCCACGGAAAAATATTAACATAAAATATTTCTCTGTGCATAGATATATTTGGAGAAAACGTGTTAAATCCTCTCCCTTCCTAAGCTATGATCCCAATCTAGACTGCTAGCTCTGACTTCTATTTAGCAAGCACAAATATAAGCACAGATTCATCTTGGGAAAAGTCTGAGGCCTTTGTTAACTTCAACAATGCCAAATGAAAAATAATGAAGTAATTAAGAAATAGAAAAAAAAATACTGGCAAACTGCTGTACAGGCATAATAGCTCCAGCTTGTAACTGAGAAAGATAAAATACGCAAGGAAGGCACAAAAGAATCTTCTGATAGAAGCTAGGTAAATGTTGTTGCTATGGAGAACAAGCCAGGGATAGAAGCATTGTACAACCTCAGCCTCTTGACTTCACATCAGAAAAAAAGGTGACTCTGTGCTGCCTAAAGACATTTTTCAACAAATTATAATCAAATCTGGATTGAAAGAATACAAAAACATTGACAAAACAGTGATGCAGCTGAGAGGATATTGGGTTTTTTTTATCCAATGGATGTTGTGAAATCAGTGCTATCAATCACTGATCCCATCATTTCGGAGAAGCCCTTCCAAGAACAGCCACTGATTTTAATCCCGAAGGTGCTTTTTGCCCCCAAAAGGCAGCTGGACTTTTGTTGTTTTTTTCTTCTGAAAACATTTCACTTCTCATCCAAGAAGCTTCTTTAGTTCTAACTGACTGTTGCGGAATGGAATGATTTACAGGTAGTCCTTGTCTTACAACCACAAATGAGCCCAAAATTTCTGTAGTTAAGCGAGATATTTGGTGAGTTTTTCTTCATTTTACGATCTTTCTTTCCACTATTGTTAAGTGAATTATGGCAGTTGATAAGCTAGTAACCTGGTTGTTAGATGAATCTGGCTTCCCTGTTGACCTAGCTCAGTGGTGGCGAACCTATGGCACGCGTGTCAGAGGCGGAACTCAGAGCCCTCTCTGTGGGCACGCACACCATGCCCTAAGGATGGCAACCATCCCTCTTAAACCAGCTGCCCGCTAACTTGCAGAGGTCCCACATGGCCGGATGTATCCCAGCATCCATGCGCTCACTGGCCTCTCTGTGCAGGGGCCGATGGTATCAGGCAGCAGCCGCCCCGGCCCCTGCCTCACCTTGCCCTGTGACAATGGCACTTCTGCCCTGCCTCGCCTCGCCTTGCCTCACCCCACACCACCAGCTTCCTGCCCATGGCCCAACCTGCCAGAGACCCCATGGATCTCCCCCAACCCTGTCCAGCCCCCACAGGCGTCCCTCCCCACAAGCAACATTGAGGTGATCACACTCACCTTGGCCACACTCACCCAGTCTGCCATGACCACCACAGCCACGTCCACCCAGTGGGCCACGCCCACTTGGTACCTGGTGATAAATAAGTGAGTTTTGGGTTGCAGTTTGGGCACTTGGTCTCTAAAGGTTCGCCATCACTGACCTAGCTTGTCAGAAGGGCACAAAAGGTGACCACAGGACCCAGGGGACATTGCAACTGTCATAAATATGAACCAGAGACCAAGCATCTGAATTTTGATCATATAATCATGGGGATGCTGCAAAGGTCGTAACAGTGAAAAATGGTCATAAGTCACTTTTTTCAGTGCTGTTGTAATTTTGAATGGTCACTAAATGAACTGTTCTAAGTTAAGGATTATAATGTAGGAGAAAAAATATTGCTAGCAACTGTCCATCAAGAAGGATCTCAGTTATCCATTCTTGGCCTCTACACCAAGATAGACAATAT